>NC_054082.1:58761278-58803778 GCF_017562075.2 Anopheles merus
TGCGTGTCCTCTCAATGCAACGCTCACGTTGTGCTACGAGGTGTAATGCGATCGAAAGCAACAGGGTCGTTCCAAAGATAATTAAGTCATAAAAACGAATGTATTCTACCTCGGTCACAACTGCTAAATGGTTTTGATGAAAACGTAAGTTGCTTGGCTTTTTGCGATTTGGCATATTCTCTTGATGTTCTTTCTCTGAGAGTGTTTAAAAAATACCCACATTTGTTATCAATTTTAGTTCGACCAGCATTGTTAATTTAGCCATTGTCGGAAACCTATCTACATATCCTTCTATTGTTTAAGAAGCTAGTCAAAATAAGAATGTTATCTATACCTCAAAATAATTTGCAGGATTTTGTTTACCAACAAAGTACAAAAAGCCGTATCTCTCATTCATTACGTAAAAAAAATCATAAATAAAAGTATAGAAACTGTTTAATCAACAGAAGAATACATTCGAGTGATTGTTATATTTGTTATTATGCTACAAAAATTGTTTAAGATCATGTTGCGGGTATGAGGTGGAAAAAGCTAACAACATCGCTTGTCGATCGTTCCAATGCAACGTGTGTGACGAGCTCTGGCGTTCAAAGTTTAATTCGGAGTAATTCAATTTAACGATGTGTTAATCGAGGGTAATAAATTTCAATGCGAAATTCTCATGCCATCCAGCTTCTGCGGTTCTTTTTCAAAGTGATCAGTGTTATTCCTGTTTCTCTCGTTCTATGCGCTATCATTATAATAACTACTTTATGTGTGTATTTGAAATTATTGAATAAGAAAAAGATTTGGAGCAGCCTGAATTTCTTTGGGTCTATTTATTTTTTCCCCGGTAGGAAAATATTAATTTGGTGGAGTTAAAGACAAATATCGGACGATGATGTACAAAAACGAAGCTTTATAGTCATTATTCATATCAAACTGACCTCCACAACATGATTGTGATGATGATGACCATGATTAATTATTGCCATACCTAGGTTGTTCTTTTACGAAACATGACATCCCGTATATAGTCCAATATTTACTATCCCCTGGATAGTTATAAAAAGGGGGTTTTATTTGATAAATATTGGTGTTACAGTAAACAATATTATTACTTTATTATTGTTATTCACTTGATTTCCCTTTTCTATTCGAATAACATGGGGGCATCTCATTTGCCGGCGGCAATGTGTCTCGTATATTAGCTATTGGTCAATTTATTTCTCACATGCGCTTCGAATCGATGACAACAGAGATATTGTTTTCGTTACTAAAATTGTGATAGAATAAATTATACATCCCACTTGTTGCTTCGAACGACGTTATGGCGTAGACATTATGAGGACGACATAAAATTAACTGCAACATAACGAAATCAAGTGTGTTTCAATTTTAACAAACTGAAATATATGTTTCAGCATTGTTTCACTGTTTTCATACAGCGTTCTAAGCATTTGTGTTAAGACGACAAAAAAGTTGGAATTATAAATTCTTTTCTCAATGGTTGCCCAAGGAATGTTCATGTTTAAACTATTAACTGGAAGAATCGATGCACCTCTATTGCTAAGTAATGTAAAATTTTATGTCCCTACTAGACCGTTAAGAACTCGACAATTTTTAATAACTGATTTTCGTTATCGTCTTTTCTGTGCTAGGGATCCGTTGTTATTGATGAATTGTTATGATCCAAGAATTTTAATTTATTTTCAACTTTTGTAAACCTGTCCTCTAGTGTACCGAAATGTACTAGTGTCATACGAGACTGCATTACGTCTAATTTTAGGAACCCATAGTTTAAGACATTAGTTGTATTTGTGCATATAGGCCATGGAGGCTCGATACCTTATCAATAAATAAATAAATAAATGAATGAATAAAATGAGCATACAACGTTGATCAATATAATAACTATGTTAAACAATATTTTATATTCTCGAGCTTTCATACAAAGCCACAGTCTTTCGGAGATTAAAATGTTGAAATGATTTTATGATAAAGCAATTCACATCAAATACATTATCTGCAACATAGCAAGTATGTACTAAAATTGTTTTCTAGGTCATTGCGTTGAGAAACCGCTAACTCCACAATTGAATGAAGGAATGAAAGACATTCATGTTACACAAATCTAGAAAGAGTCGTTATGTCGTTATGAGTTTTGAGTATCGTTCTGTTAGTTGTTGAATTTATCTGACCATTTTAATTTTGTGGCACATATACTTAACTAACATGTATAAGATATCTCATTAATAGATTTTGATTGTGTGTATCATGCTTGTGAACAATAAGCGAGAATTTCGCAGCGAGAATTTTAATATAATGTAAATTTATGTCACATTATTCCTTACACATTAAAATAATATCAATCATTAATAATGATATAAATTTATACCATTTCAAGCACTCAATTTTTTATCTCTTTATATTTCACAAAATAGAGTTAAATGTATTTAATCTGTATTTAATAAAACTCACTCAATATATTTTTAATAACCTTTTTTACGTAAAAATTGAGTTTGACTTGTTCAGTGTTGAGTGATTTCATTTTTTATTGCATGTTTTTGTCTCATTGAAGTCGCTTACTTTTGGCTATGAAAATGTAATGCTCGTCACATCGCCGTGTTTTGCGAGCATTATTCTCACCAACACTCTCAAATGAACCTTACACTCTATATTACGCTCTTCTCTTTTTCTATTCGTTTCTTTGCCTTCTTTCTCTATTTATTGGATTTGATGCAATGTACTTGAAATGATCCTAGGAACCATGTTCAGAAAACCATAACCATCTGTTTAACGGATATCAAACGAAGTTAGATAAGAAATGCTAAAAACAAATATGATAAATATATTAAAACGTGCTTTTAATTCACCAACACCAAAATAAAATTTCCTGAACAACGTATCTAAAATGTTTTTATTTCCTTTTTTTATGTTTTCATATAGATTACAAAAACACGTATGTACGTTCCTGTGAAGCTCGTTGCGTTAGGAAAACGGAGGACTTTGTCAGGTACTTAATTCTACCCTATTGTTTTCATCGATCACTCAACTCACTTAAAACATAACCTTTACTGCAAAATGGGAAAATAGCTAATAGAGATTGATAAAGTACAGACAACTTAAATTAATAGCTGTGTTCTCTATCCAAACCATTTAATATCTTCATCACACAAAACCATGCGTTTTATACAATCAGCCAGTCCCTCAAACATATTTTAGAACAATTCGCCGTATTATACGCATAACTAAATAGGATGATTGTAGCTACCATTTCTCTTTGGATCAAGTTTGGCAAACTGGTTGGATAGAACCGTGAACATTCGTTTATTTACATACATTTAGAGAATAGAGAATACACTTTCCTTTGAAGAGTTACCCGATTGCTACGGTTCACAATCTATGAGAACGGATCGTTGACAGCAGAGTATATGTAATATAAAGGTCGAGCCGAGTCGGTGAATTTGTTCACAAACCATGTGAAATATATGACAGTTTCAACAGAAATATTTTCAAACGTTTCATCGTACTATACGTTGGTTGGTTGGTTGTGTTGCATGAAGTATTCTAATTATATGTACTAATTTTACAAGTTTGGTACTTTTATTGTAAAAAAGTTAAATAATTTCAACAAAATACATAAAAATAGTGCAATCACCGAACATAATAATAGTATTGCCTGATATCATGACAAAACCATGTACAGTTCAAAATGGCAAAAGCTAGAAGGCTAGTATCCTGGTTGTGGTATCATGATGAAATTACGTTCGTAAAATGGAAATTTATATTTATACTACATTTCATACAGTAAAAGCACAATCACAATTAACCTCTACACGTAAAATGAAAAAGTGATAGCTTAGTAAAACAAAATAAACTATTTTGGTGGTTGTAGCAAAATTTTGTTGTTGTTTGACACTACAACCGTTATTCGTCAAGGCCAGCCTGTACCACTAGTGGGCTTGGCTTATACTGAGATATTGATTACCATAGTAGGATAGTCAGGCTAACGTATGAAGGCACCGTCTATTCGGGGATTCAACCCATGACGGGCAGATTGTTAAGTTGTACGAGTTAACGATTGACATTACGGCCTGATAAAGCTTCAAGAAAAAAGTTATTGAATTAGGTTTTTGTATTTCAGAGGATTGTAAAGGGATTATATGTCTGTGTTCTGCATGGATTCTGTACACTAAAATAACGACTGTTTTTGAATGTACAGCACAGAGTGTATAATTATTAATTAGCTTCGAACACGCAAATCGCTAACGCCATGGTGAGGGTATCCCGTATACATAAAATGCTTTGTCCATTATCACATGTAACAAATTATTCATCCTTCGCTTTCTAAAACATTACATGGAGCTCGTTAAAATAAACAGTAGAACTCAATATTCCAATCTCTCAGTATAACATATCCAGATACATACGGAGAAAGTGCCAATTATATTGCTTTCAATTGATCCTTTTACAATATCATTTGTGCTAGAGGTAAGGTGAGAATTATTCCAAATGTCCCAACTTTCACTTCCTTTGTTGAAGGTCTCATCTGGTGCCGAATCGGGGACAAATAATGTAGCTTTCTAATTTTAACCTTGAACCAACAGTAAAATAAGGCCATAGCTGGGAGACGGCAAAAGTGACCTTAGATGATGCAACTGTGAAAACACGATTAAAGTCAGCTTCAACACCACATGACAGGCATCTTGCCATTCTGATTCTTTATCCATACCAGGCTGTCTCATGATATGTTTGAAACATTTTACGTGCTGCTCAAGTTGATTTTGGTTTAAATGGTTTTCCTCTTCATTGGCATTCTTGATTTTTCTGGGTTTTTTTTCACTTGGACTTTTGCCGTGTTAATAGCACTTATATGTTTAAAGCACTACATATAAGTACTACTAACGAATAAGCACAAACCATGTCATGAAAAACAGGTCTTTGAAGAAGCCAAACGCACAACCTATTACGCACAACCTATTGCCTTGTACTGCGTAACTGTACATTGTGATCAATAGATATATTACATTAATAAAAACGATTACATAATTCTGAAACTATATTCTAAAATGGAATAATTGTTTACTAGTTTTGTAAACAAATTCGTTGAAAATTGATTGCAAAAGAATGTCGAAAAAAGATAGAAACGATAAAAATTGAAATATAATTAATATTTTTTAAGGATAAATTTTTTACATGTTTTTGACAACATGTGCTTTGCATATAACAAGTATTAGGTAAATTTGAGAATGCAACGAATTGTAAGATTATCCTAAACATTTACAATTTTCTATTTCCTTTTTGATGCAAAATATTTTTAATTAGCTAATCAGCTCATTTCAAATAATATTATAAATTATTTAAAACTTAGTAGACTTAGAACCTAGAAGGGGTGGTCTCGTGGCACAGTCGTCAACTCTTAAGATACGACGACTTAACAACATGCTCGTTGTGAGTTTAAGCCTCATATGAACCGTCCCTCAGTAGCAAATGCTTACTATCCGGCTAAGTGGTGATTAACAATAAGCCTCGAAAACCAAAATAATTCCCGATTCCAATAACCCTGGTGATATATAAATATCATGTATTTTTATCTTCTACACCTCTTTTATTTTAAATTTATTTTGATGTTTATAATGCTGATAATCATAGGCATCATCATACGGAATATATTATTCCACATCATCAATACTTTATTGAAATAAAATCTTCCAAATCATAGCTTGAAGCCTATGATGATATTGTCTCAATTTGTTACAAATCTAGCACTCAGAGCACATCTTGTATTTACTTAACATTTTCGTAAAGTCAATAAGTATATTTTAAAACATGGCAATCATCATTTTAATTCTTTACATTACCGAAAGGACGAATTGCGTTCTATACAAAAAACTTGTAAATTTATTATATTTACATCTAATATTGCTTTACATGTTATGTATGCTTTACATTGCGTTTTTTTCGAACGGAAACAAACGAAAAAGCTGGTTACTTACTATATTACTACTAAATTAAATGAGGTAGTCAATAATATTGCAAAAATGAATCAGTGGCACTATAAAACATTCAAGTCATATAGATAAACCTATTCGAGGATATATTTACTTGAAAAATTCCGTGACGATAACGCAACACGATATAGTTTACGAATAAAATTAAGTAACAAAATTATCGATGCTGTTTATTTTGTGTTTTAAAATATTATTGAAAGTATTTGCATTCAATCCTTGTTTCCTTATAAATTTATATTTAATAACTTATTTGTATATATATCTATGAGGTGACAGAGATTATGTACTACAGCCTGATTTTTTATTCCACGATTGTCTATAATTATGTTTCAATGTGTGTCGTCCTGTCTACATCTAATATGAATGACATGATCGTCTTGATCATGATTTCATGGTGTCACAATTCCATCCTTCAGCAAATTCAGCAAAGCTATTTGTCAACCATCAAATGCACGAAATGTATTCCATCTTCCTGAATGATCATTCTACGACGTTGACGATCACAACACATTGCAACAACAATCAGAGTGCAATCAACTACATTAATATTAGCAAGTCGGCTGTCAAGACAAGCAGATCATAAGAGTTATATTCAGCAAGAAAAAATCCTGCGAATTTCATCTCTATTTCAACAAACAGATCCCTTGCAAATCCACCGACTATTAATTCTACAAGCTATTAATAGCGTCAACTTGGTGAAATACGATAATGGCTCATACTATAATATTCACTTGCAATGGTTGTAAGAAAACAATTTTTTCCTCCGAGTATGGCAGAGTACGAAATGCATAATGAATGCATTTATTTACATCGAAATAACTTCATAACGGGTAATAACGGGTGGAAATATGGATCAAGAGAATATAATTAGATTATAGAAACATATATAAAGAACAATAGTGTAACAAATAATAAAATGAGTTTAGAGCCTCATTTTAAACCACAAAAATTGCTATAATACTAGGGTCATGTATGATATGACATAGCACGTCGAAAGATACCTTTTATTATTCAAAAAAAAATAGGGGTTTATTGTTTGATGTTCATTTGATTTGGATCACTTGTCACCCCTCACATGTTTCAAACTTGCGTACATTTATTTTGAGGTTGCATCCGCAAACGCTTCAGTTGCATTCTCATTCATTTATTGCCGCATGTTGCGCCGTCCCCCAAAAGTGTTCCCATTTCAAAAAGTCAGATGGTTATGGTTCCGTAGCGATTATGATTTGACTGTGAGTTTTATGTGTAGTTGTATGAATTTTGCTCACTTTTTTTTCTTACAGAATTATCTTAAATGATATTTAAATGTGTAAAAACAACGAAACGAGAAGATTTAATTATTCTTTACTATTACCACTTAAAAATAACAAAGCTAGACCGTTTCATATTCATAACTGAATGTAGTACATGATGAGAAATTACAATACCTTTTCATAGTCTTGAATTAGATAATATTCTCTAACGTCTAAAGTCCATCATTTTTAGGCCTACTGCATGGCAAGCAAGAATCACGGTTATGTCCAGAGTCTTATGATCTTTTGGAGAGTTTTATATTAAAGATGTAAAACTAAATCCCTTTGAACATACTCGTATAAAGTACATTCCATATTTATATTATTATGCTGGTTCAAACGCAATAGCAATTAAAACACATGGAAACGGCGTTGTACTTATTATAGCATGTGTTAAATCATACGCTAAAGGAATTCTTATTATTTCACGGTGGTAGATTTGGGCTATTTTATAATTGCAATATATGATGCAGCGCAAAACAGAAAAAGAGAAAATACTAACAAGTTAAAAATAAGTAAATGAGAAATATGGTACGCTCGAACGAAAATTCATATCAATTTTGAATTCGTTAGTTGAAATACCATTCATACAGTTGCAAAAAAAGTATATACAGTAAATAAAAAAGCGTCATTTTTGAGTGACCAACTAATTTAATATATTAGAGATAATAGTTGAAAAAACATTCTTCAATAACATACACTAAGGTAATGAAAAATAATTACCCTCTCCTAATATATTATTGTTCCTGCTGTATATATAGATATACATATTTTGGCACAACAACCGGTGTGGGTCAATGCCTGCCTGTACCTTTAAAGGCATAGTTATCAGCGACATAATGGTAATTAATAATTCCATAGAACCATATATAAAGGGGCAATTTTTTTTATTTATGTTTCTATGAGCTTTGATTACTAAAGGTACTAATCAACATAGTGAATGAACCAAAGAGCTATTCCAAATGGTCTTTTTAATAATCCCATATTTTTATACACAACAAGAATTAAAATTCTTTTTCAACACTTTTTTATGAAAAAAGCAATTCCTAAATGGGTACATTTCAAATTTCGTACGCGTAGTTCCATTTAATTTATCTTTAAACAAGGCAAAGTTTTTATGAAAATCTAAATGTCTCAATTTAAGAATATTAATGTTTTATTAATTACAAAAACATACAATTTTTTAAAATTTAATAATAAATACATTTGAAAATAGCTAAAATAAAATAAAGTTTAAAAAGAAAAGAGCTGCTTATATATTTTTTTAAATACGTAAAACTGCCCGCTTTGGCCTGCTTAACTACTTTATGCAGCAATTTGACATGTGAGGGCAAGATAGACATTGCTGATATGGGCTTTATAAAGCAAAATTACTGCATTTCGTGAGAGAATTGAGGACATTAAAAGTAATATTCGACTGAAAAGTTGGCACTATAAGGCCTTAATATTTGGCGCATCTTGCGTAGTCGGTCTAGCTCAGCGGTTTTAAACTGGGGGAGAATTTTGACTTTGTTGGGAGGATCTTCGATAAAAATTTAACAAAATGGCGATGGGCCAAAACTACAAAATTTATATTTTAAAAAGAAAGATAAAAAACGATTATTCATCTAATAATCAGCTAAAAATTGTAAAATTTTGTTGAAGCTATAAATTGTAGGGCCAAAACTCTCTATTAAATCCAGAATAAGATTATCAAGTAGCAAAATGATTTATCTGCAAAATCAGTCTATCAGATAATATGCTTAAATATGCACCAATCAACGATTTATTGAAAAAAACTTGAAATACCGGTTTTTCCAACTTAATACACCAAATATTTCCAACTTAAGACAATAGATGAGCCATCCAAAATGGCATATAGTGCTCATTAGAAGACTCAAATCTCTTTATTCAATTCTTGATTTTGACACCTTTGAGAATAATGGTACTATAGTACTACCGTCTACTTACGCGATTTAGCAATATGTCCCTCATAGGTTCAAGACTCGTAAGACGCGTAATACACTTGGTAACACTTGGTGATGGTATGGATACATGCATTTTTATGCGTAGCTAATGATTTTGGCTCGTTAAGAAGAATAATATGAGATTTTTTTTATAGAATTTGTATTTTACAGAATTCGTAGTATTTTTATAGAATTTGGCTCACTAAGTCACAAAGATTGCCGACTGCTGCTCTAAACTGACCACTATTGTTGAAACTGTAAATAAACTGATTGATAGGAATTTGGCGCGAGATCCCGAGCGGTTTCGGACACTCCTGAGGCAGGCCAAGACCGCAAAGCGGTTGTAGCGCCAGTTAAGTAAGTAAGTAGGAATAATAAGAAAAACAAGATAAGAGTAAAGGAAGAAAATAATTTGTCATGTTTCACTACTAATAGCAATGTTATTAAAATTGATTAATTAATAACAAAAAGTAAGCTGTAAAAAAATACTTTGCCTGAAGCTTTTTCTAGGTTATTCACTTGATTATGCTATTCATGCAATTGTTATTCCTCTGAATGTATGTAATTATGATGTGAACGATCCCTTATGAAATTTTAACAATCATGTTTTTTTTATTAAAAGTCATCAGATGCTTTCAATTCGCAATTAGACTGTAGTGATATAAGTTAAAATTGCTGTACTTTTGTAACTACATTTGTTAAAATTGCTGTAGCAATGAATGTGAATAAATATTAAAGATCACGTAACGAAAGATAACATTGTGGCATCATAGTCTAACAGAACGTGAAATAAAATATGTTTTTATAATCAGCATCTTTGATATCAAGATGGCGGTTCTTAACATTTCGTATATTTCATAGAATTTTTACACAGTTTTGGTCTTGGTTTAACAATTTGGCTCTTCGCGTAAAACTCTACGAACATTATTGTAGAATTTTGTTCTTTCGGTCATAAAGTTTGCGGACCGCTTGTGTAAACCTATCATTGGGGCCCTCCACGATTCTAGTCAGTTTTTTGTATGGAGTTTGACAGTTAGAGGCTGAAATCATGTAAACACTCCATACAAAACCACACAAAAAACTAGCCTGCACTTTTCAGTTTAGATTATTTAGATACCACTTAGATAGCTGCTTCAAAACTGCTATACAATGCAAACAGCTGACAGGATGAAATTTCAGCCTACGAACATAAAACGGAAAGGGCCCCATTAGTGACGCTTTGTTTACCTTACTCAAGGTTTTTTTTGTACCTTACTCAAGTTCAATTGCCAAATTATGGTATCGTTTAGTAACTCCGTAACATGCTATTTTGTAAATTACTTATCCGTAACATTCAATAGAATTATGGGGGGGTTTGGGGTAAATGGTAAATAAAAATGGGTTTCAATAGAATTATCTTTGAATTTGATGTCAACCTTTTCCAAGGTATGCTAATCGATGCTTCCAAAATGTAATCACTGTTTTAAGTATAATTTACAGTTAAGCATATGAGGTCGACTGATGTACAGTTTTTAAAAACATGTTCACTACGCATGAAGCAACTAAAAATAAGAGAATTATTATTGAAATTCCAAATACAATTACTTACTGTGTAACTACATAACCTCACTGCTTGGATGTGTTTTGTTGGATTGTTCATTAGTTGACAACTCAATACAGTATACGCTTGGTAATCCGCACTTGATTGAGTGCGGATTATCGAATGACGTTTTGACGTGTTTTGTTATTTATGTCGAGGTCCAAGAGTTAATTGTTACATTACATACATTTTCATGTTGTTCAAAGAATGTTTATAATTGAAAAAAAATGGAAAGATATTTATCTTTTTGATCATAGTTCACTACTTTTGATAGAACACTGTTCAGCTCATGAAGTTAATTGTCAAAAGTGCGGATTATCGAGGTGGTGATTATCAAGCGTGCGAATTACCGAGCGTGTGTAGTTGGGTTGTCATCCAAGCTACAAATTATTGTTTACAGAAAAAATTTCGGCAGTAACGCTGATAGTTCCGTGCAGATTTTATTTGTGACATTCTCGGACATTCTCAAACAACCAAATTATCAGGCTAGAATCGAATAGTTACCACGTAATCATATTCCAATCTATGAGGTCGTTTTATATTTAAATCGTGATGTATGTGTATATGCCAATCGTTTGTATCATGGGCGATGCAAATGCAACGGTTAAACACTGGTAAAAGAGATCTGGCATACCTTTATTGAATAACAGTATACATGCAAAAAATAACTAAGCAGTGCTATCAAATTGTCGACCTAATATAAAAATTATATGCACAAGATATATTTTTTTATTACAATCATCACATACAAATACAATTGGAATGAAAATACCTATTTTGATTTACTGGGTGAAAGTTCGGTAAAACGCAAATCATAAAATCGGCAAGAAGATATTTTATCAAAATATTTCTAACGCTAATCCAGTAAGAGGTTACGGTTCTTACTGTTCCTCTTCACCAAAATATGGTTTTTCCATAAAAGTCTTGCGAACTTTAGGGAATAGAAAAAAATGCTCATGTGAGTGTCTACTGTTGGAAATTTAATAACTAGTTATACCTTTAAAACTGATTGTTCGTGTGATATAAAGATCAAATTATTTATGTTCTTTGTGTCCGGGAAAACGTGACCTTTTTAAATTCAAAGTTCTGTTAGATGAAAAACAAATACAACTATCTCCGAAACTACAGGCTTTTACGGTTTAGTGTTCAAATGGTATTATTGCATTTCTTTTTCTTATTTTTTCACATGTTTACATGGCATTAAAAGCAGTGGTCACGGTTTGTTGCGGTGTTTTTGAGGCAGTAAAATATTTGTTTACAAATTTTGAGTCACAGCTCTAACGGCTAACGTATGAAGCGCATAACAAAGTATGATGGAAAATTAAGAATTGTTTCTTCTGTTTGCGGATTATTTTTGTCGATAATAAGAAAAAAAGAATAGGAGAACAAGAAAACGATTTAAAAAACTAAATTGATTTGTTGAAAATTTTCTAAAAAGAATGAAAATTTTCAGAAGGTTTCTGATCCGGAAAGTTGTATAAATTGTCAAATGTTAATTTTTAAAGTAGGAATTAAAGACGAGGTTATACAATGTATGTTGGCGACAGCAACTCAGTGTAAAATTTGAATAAGACTCTTTTTATGACGTATTACAGATATTTTTTATTTCAGATCATACATACATCCTCATTTGAGTTGTAATGCAAATAAAGGCATTTGGTTTTTCGACGAACGTACTTGTACCCCTACATGCTGAAAAAACCATCAACTAATATATCTGATCATTTTCGGTTTGAATAATTGTTCAACATACACACTAATAAGTGCAAAGTTTATATATAAAGCAAATCAAATCAACAAACCATCACGCCTAGTTTTGAAATATGCGTATCCCTACAAAACCTCCCTTTCAGGCAGTAAAGTATTTCGTTTAGCTCTTCGTTGAAGAGAGTATAGTGTGACACAGTGACTGCCATGGATAATAATTTATTACTATGTTTATTTACTTTTAATTTGAACACCGATATGATCAGGGATAGAGATCGGTTCTCTAACGATTCCCAGTAAGAAGACACAAACACTGTAGTGTACGCAGGTTTCTATCATTACTGGGCATAGAGAAAGACAAAGAAGGGATAACAAGGTCTCAATTTGTAGCCTTATGCAACAACTCAAAATGCGTGTTCTTTTTCATTCGGTGAAGTGGTTAAGAATAAACATCGAAGATATGATAGTTTTCCTTGAATATATATGTTTAAATTCGTGTAATGTGGGGCGTAACTAAATTTTTTAAATTAATTTTTGTTAAGACTTAATTTCGAAATTTTAAAGCATTTAATCATTGCATAATATAAATACCTTATATAGTCAAGCACTTTTTGCTCAAATAAAACTCAAATGTAACTGGAAATGTATTACATCCGTGATGTCACGTTATACCGTAGATCCTAACGATAACGAATTCGTTTGATCGTCCATTTTTTTATAATGAACTGCCTTGGGCTACCGACCGTGTTTTCGATTAAGAAAAAGAAGATCATTTCTTGTTTCACCAAACTGAATAGCTAACAACGAACATGGAAACATCATCACACTCTCATTTTTAATATTTAAATTAGCATATGTGGCTGAATATACATGACGTTGGTGTTTGCATGATTCTATCATCAAAATACACAAAGGCACAAAGCAGAGCGTACGTTTAAAACGTACATTTAGGAATGATTTCGAATCGCTCACTTATCACTAGATCACTGATCGTACACTAGACGTATTATACCACCGTGCTATGATCTGCGCAAATAACCTTTTTTATGAATCACTGAATTTTTAATCACAATTTGTCACGCTTTGAACTTTTGAAACCACATCAAGCGGACACTTGTTTTCATTCACATTTTCTTGTTTAATCAAACGACCAAAAATTACACTTATAACAACGTCGTTAACTGGTTTGTCGCAGACTGCTGTGATTGGCAGCAATTCTTGGGTTTCACTATGATATGAGAAAGAACAATTGAAAACTCTATCCCGATTGGACTGATCCAACAAACTGTTGAGTACCTCGTGATCCTATGTGATAAGCTACCAACCCATCATTATAATTTTATTACTGGGTTACACTGATGACGCCGGCTTCTTTAAAAAACCATCTCAAGAAAATCATTTTAAGACCGATATGTTTCAAACACACCAACCGAATTACAGGGACATTTTGTGTCGCTCTTAAAAAGAGTACAATTGATCACTAGTCGAAAAAAATCGACAACCTGTGCTCGTAAATTTCATTCACTTAATACATTCACGGAAACTGCTCGGGGATGTGTGTATGTCTTATTTACTCGAACGGCATCCAAATACTAAACCAGTCTAAATGTAAAACTCACGTAACACACATACTCGATACAAGCCATTTGTTGCTGATTCAGCCGGCGTCGTTGTGGTATAGGGAGAACAGATATGCATCCACTGGGAGAGTAAAAGAGTGCTTGCATTTCAACTAAGCCATCTCGGCTGGGTTCCAAATGTGCAACTGCTACCCTTACCAACAGTAGTCAATCCATCTGGCGCCCTTCCGTTGCGATCGTTCTTATTGAGACGCGTGCTTTACTCTACGCTACAACTACTCTTCGTTTCACGAATCCGTTGCAGTGAGCGTTTGCGGAGAGCGTTTCAATAGACGATGAATGAAATTTTCAACCACTTCTCACATTGTTGCAGTTTTGCAGATGTATTGAACTCTTTTTGCTCTCTGCATCGCTCATTCTCTTTAAACACTCTTCCACCGTTTATATGCGCTGCTATATTCTCAAAAATGGTTTCTTTTCGCAAGAAGAGCGTGACGAGCAGAAATCGTACACAGATGAGCAGACGTATGATTTATAGGAGAGGAAATACGCAATTTGAGATATGTACAATAACTGAGTGACTCGAGTGACAACCTACAGCAAGCATGCTTTTTCAAATGAAAACTTTTTACAACGCCATCACCTTTTTCAATTAGGTAATAACATATTAAGGTATGTTACACGTGCTGAATTTTTGTAAACAAATCTTACATTTAGTGAAATATTCAAAAATTTTGTCAAAATAATACACTAAAACATATCGGTTCCATCTTTCCACATCATAATAGCAATGCTCGAAAGTTGGTGAAGCAAAAATATTCCATATTTTTACAATCCGGCGCTGGTGATATACTAATAATTGTAAACAGGCCATATTTTATGTTCTTCGCAATTGAGAACTGTTCTCTCACCAATTTAGTTAAAATGCTCACATTTGGCAAAGCCACCGCCATTACTTTGAACGTCTAGCACTCATTTATTTTTATACTCTACGTACATTCAAACAAGAACGAAAGAGGAGGACGAATAAGTCCCAGAGAATAGCGAACAAGAGAATTAAAGCTATACATAAGGATGTACTGCTAACTTTCTAAGCGGCAGAGTAAATAATCCAACGAATCCATTTGCACCAGAGAGCGTGCTGCGGTTTGACGAGAGTGAGAGAATTGCACGAGCAGAAACGCGAAATGATGAGCGCTATTGACGCGTGTGTGGAAAGATTTATGCTTTGTTTATATACAGGATCAGTGCAGCTGGCGCTCTGTAGAAAAAGGGACAGCATCATAGAACAAGCAGACAGTAAAAAAGAGAGTCCTAATGAAAGTTTACTGTATGTAGAGTAGAGTGGAGTAAAATCGTCTAGTAACCAAATTTAACTAGAAAAAAATCTTTTCATTGCAAAATTTATGCTGCGACTTGAGAATACATATTAATCTGCAAGGACAATACAGTTACACCAAGCTTGTGGTACGTATATTACGAATTAAGAGAACATTTTCATGAATACTACAATGAAAACATACGATGTTTGATGGATAACTATCTCGAAAGGGACATCATATCTTCTATATGTGTATTCACTTCAACGGCACTCCCCCTTTATGTAGTAGGCCTTTGATGAGTTTGCTTTTTTTCAGATACGCTGCATTGTACGATGTACATATTTGTGTGGTGCATGGTGGTTGGTTTCCAACCTTTTCAGGACGAGTTATGTGATGTTACCATGTTATGTGATTGTTTATCTTAGAACATTTAATAAATATTGTAATTATAGTCTAGCTCCTTACAAAATTATGAAAGTTTGAAACAACAAAAATAAAATTTCATAAATTCTTATTTTCAATACATTTTATAATTCACCTGAACTTTGTATAGTACTCAAAAACTTCTTTTAGTAGCAAGGTCGGGATATTCAAATACCCCTTTAGTTCTAATACAAGGTACTATGATTTAAGGCTATGACCAATTTTGTTACCATGAAGGTTGTCGATTTGCAAGCATCTGTAAAAACGATTTCGAACTGTTGGCAACGTTTGAGGTCAAACAAATATGTACATAGTAACAGATAAAAGAATGAAGTTAAGGATAACTTAACCTATACTAGTCTCAACCACTTTTTAAATGATTAATCCCATATGGAACAAAACATGTTTAGAACAAGATGTTGGAAACTATCCTTATAGTAGGTTTAAATGTATAAAAGAATATATAAACAATACTTAAAAATATATATAACGTAATTTAGATCAAACTTACAAGTGTCAATATTGGATCATTAGCAGTAAAGCATATACAATTTACAAAAAGAGTCGTGGTTTTAATATATTTACCCTATTGATGCATAATGTCTTCATCAGCACATCATGGTTACGCGTTTCGCGTTTAACGAAAGGCATTTTTGGAAGATAGAGCAAAGTGTGTGCATATACCAGGTAGCTCGTCCCATACAAATTGACAACTAATTTCAGGAACAAAAAAAGCTCCTCTTTCCAGAATGGGTGAAATTAATTTCCATAGCAACGTTTCGCTTTTCTTTGCAACACATACGTAGTGCAACACATACGACACTGGTGTCCTCATCCACGGCATTATTTTGCTATAGAAATGGATTTTAATTAGTTCATATTTGATTTAGCTTACAATTAGAAATATTTTACGTGTTTTAAAGGTTTTTTATTGAAAAGAACGAAGAGTTTAAGAGTGTTTGTGTATTCGGCAAGTCGCCAGAAAGCTTGTTTGAGGAAAACTTTTCACCCGTTCTGTCAAAAAGTTCTTTCATTCCTGCTTTTCTATGTCCCAACCCATTCCTTACTCCCTCGTGCTCCTCTATTTGTTTTAAATCGACGCACATCAGTTGGTTTAAATGATCCTTTATTACGTGTTGTGAGATTGTTTAATTCCTGCGCCTATTTGTTTGACCATCATCTCTCCTTACCATCCTTCCGATCCATCCTCCGAGTGAATATTTAATAAGTTTAGTTAATAAGTATGTTGTTAAGTATTCAATTTAGACAGCAATTATGTAAATAAATAAAAAAAAAGTATTGTTCAAATTTTGTCATAAAAAACAGTCTTTGAGACCACCTGGTTTTCATACAATTTGGGATAGAGGATCATACATCATGTTTTTTTTCTATAGGACTGAATCTAGTGTCCGGTAAGTCCTATTAATTTATTGAACGTCAACACTTCAAAACGCAAGAGAAAATTAAATGCGTGAAAGTGCAGGAGCAAGTTCAACGAATGCGTTTGATGTGCGCCAGTACAGTTTTTGTCGCTAAACTATACGATTCGCTGATCCAGCAAGCAATTTTCACTAACATCAGCAAATATCGTCACATGCATAAATTATTTTATTTTCTAGACCCTGTAAACCAATAACGGCATAAAAGTTGGATCGAGCTCGAGGCCAACTATGATTGGTGATATGCGAATGTTGAGTAGCGTGTGAAAAAAAGGTCCAGAAATATGGCGGACATACATACAACATACCATTTTCTGTACTCGCAGCTGAGTAGAGCGGTGAGGAGCAAAAGAGTCATCCAGTGATTTATTGCAGGGCTTTCGTCGCACGCACGTTGGGACAAAGGGCGGACATTGACTAAAAAATAATGGCGATAATTGTAACGATTGGAATGTGCAAGCGTTCTATAAGTATGAAGAACCCAATAATCAATTCTTGCTGTAGGAGGACGATCTGGGACTGAATTGATCCCGCTTAAACGTGTCTACAAATTTTCGCGAAAAAAAAGATATCTCCTAAAAAAATTAAGAAAATGGTTATTATGCAAATTTACCGAAAACTGTTCGCTATGAAAAGTTTATAAAAAAAGCAAAAGTATGTTTTCTTACCACATTCTATAATAATATTATCATAAAACAATACAGAACTTCTTTATGAATAGGAATGGTCTAATAGACAGGCCGTTCTCTTGGCTGGTAGTCTATTTTGGACAGGTACTAATGTATATTACTTTAGTTTTTACAAGATTGAGAAGAATGTTTTTCACCAAAACTGTTCAAATCACGCAAGGATAGTTAATACTTTTTAATGTTTCGTTTTTGCTACCAAACCTGTTGGTTATCTACTTATTTATTAATTATTAAGTATCAAGTATGGCACATTTTATATCCAAAATACAAATAAAAGTACTTTTTATGTTATCCATACCATTGTACCATAATATCATGTGAGTCATATTCGTCACGGTTGGGTAACAGTGGTTGTCTTTAGTCTATATTACCCCACTGTGCAACAGTTACCCTGGAACAGTTACTTCTTCATTTTGGGAGAGCTGAGGTAAGCGCTGCAATGTTCATATTGTGAATAGAAAATAATAAAAGTTGTCTTCGAACTATTTACTTCTTCCTTTAAAAATTAGAATAAACAGATATCCCAAAAAACTCATGTATTCTCAAATAACTGTCTTGCATTTTACTACAAATGAAAATGTTATATAATGTAGCTTTATGTCTTCCATATGAATATAACGCGGGATGACTGCATTGGTCGATTCATATGATATTATCATTATCCGATTTGATTTTGTATTGTAATATTAAAAAAAATCGTTTACGATCATTTCATATGTATATACTACTATAGTGTCAGATAAATGCCAAAATCGTGTTTATCACTCATTAACAATGGTTCCCCACCATCGTTTCCCATAACAACCTTTAAAATCTACAGTAAAGCTATATAATTTGTAATATTTTATCCCAATTATAGGATGCATGGAGACGAGCGAGTAGAATAACAGGCAGTTTTTCATTTGCTTTATATGCTGAGATGTTTTGCAGGTATGCTGGATGAAGGTCTTCAAAACCACAGCCATGTGAATCAAGCGGTTGATCGCTGTATTCTTTCAAGACCACGATAAAGTGAAGGTTGAAATATGTGTTACTCTTTGCTGTCAAGAATAACCAGTTCCTAGGTAAAGTGGTCAGGGCAAAATATTAGTCGCTTACTTCAAGATATCTCGTCATGGAAATATTACAATCGGTCTGTAGAGATACCTTCACCACAACGTAAAGCAAGTTAAAGGCTCAAAGCTATCACTTACAACAATGTGAATACGGTTCACTCGTCTCACAAATGTCTACCATCATTAATAGCTTTGAAAAAAAAACAATAAATCAATAATGTGGAACGTTTTTATTACATTATAATTATTTGGCCGACGGCGAGACCAGTTGTTTTCTGCGCTATGTACCATGTTTCCGTTCGTGTGTTGCTAGAGGCTATCGGAAATGTTGGCATCGAGGCTCATCTGTCCACATCGGAGTAGTTCTGGTATTATTTTTCAAGGATAGTGGTTTAATAAAAGTATTCGTGAGAAATAATGAACGATTTCAGTAACATTGAAGACTTTTTATATTGATTTCAAACGTGTGAACGCTTCCTTGAATGTTATTTAAATATTTGAATGTTGTTGTGCTATTTGTTGTAATCCGAATGCGTTTGTGTTAATTTTGTGATCTTCGAAACAGTATGTTTTAGTAAAGACAGCACAAGTAGACACACTGGATAAAATAATATGTCGAACTGAACGCATCGTGATTTCACGCATTTGTCTTTGTCCCAACAGAATCGATATTCTCCCCCTGTTTTCGAAACTTATAGAACAACGATAGCCGTGATACAACCTCAACAATGTGAATGGTGGATAATACCAAAGGCATGATTGAAAGACACCGAGGTTAAGTTGCAGAGCAATCATCTGTTCACTTTCCCTCGACGTAAAAAGTATAGATTAGCCAAGTTTTTGAGATCGGGCAATATTACAAGAAACGCACTCGCCATTGTTAGTTAGCAAGTGTGTTACGAGTGAAAAAAGTTTTTTACCCTCTTGTGTTGAGTTTCATTTTAGCAGAAAACCATTTCACGCTGATCTAACTCAAAAGAAAACCAATGATGTTGTGTAGAACGAGCATTAGGGGTGCATCATGAAGCAATGGATGGATTCAGCAATCAGAGGCCTCTAGAATTACTCAGGAGAAAAGAACATCAATCAATCAGGAATTGACGTTTGTGTTTCCTCCTCATTTTATTTCCCCCATCATTGAAAGCGTATTACTAATATGTTTTCCATCCCAAATGCTGCCATTGTCACGGATTGGGTACAACACCATTGCTTCATTCCGATCTTGTTATAGGATGTATCTAAATGAAACTGTGATTACTTTCATTTTACTTAAAGCAAACTACTTCAATAAATTCTATTCTTTACAAATTCTTTACAAACAAATATACATAAATCTATATATAGCTTTTACTATTTACACATTGATTTTTTGATTGATTTTTAAAATTGATATTTGTTTCTATGCTAGTATTGATATAGACATGCAAAACTTGGAAATTGCTAGGCTTGTGTGAAATAACATGAATATAAATTTTTTTTCATAAACAATATTATATTCTGGAGATCGTCTGCTTAGTAAATAATGGAAATAAAAGAAAATGAATGTTTTTATATACAAAAGAAAAGACTTTATACTTTAAAAATGCGGTATGGCCATTGTAAAGGAAAAAAACAGTAAAAAGGTATGTTTAGCATGCTGCGGAATCAGATGAACAGAAGGACCATCAGTTCTGGAATAAACTTTAAAAACATGAGCCGGAAATAGTTAACTAAACTGTTGTAATTTTCCAGCATGATCAGTAGTTAATATGAATTTCAATACTACTTGTTTAAGGTCGGATTATAGAGAATATGTAAATGTAGCATATTTAATTATGTTACGACCTTCACGATCATGCAGTGCCTGCCTTTATATGGTTCTTATACTTATCAGCAATATGTAACAGGAAAATCTGTTCTTGATACGGAGGGACGGTTCGGGAGATTCGAGCCTGTGTGGCCTTGCAGGTACTGTTGAGACTATTGAATAGACCACCAGACTGTCTCTTGCTAAATTTCCTAAGATATTTATTGTTGTGAAAGATATTTATTGATTTCTCCCTAAACACTGTATAACACAAATTGTCGCTTGTCAAGAAGCAGCAAAATTGAAAACCAAGCAGAAATTGCAGCGTAGGGTGACCTCAATTTACCTTAATTGTGCATGATGTGCGTATATCGCTACAGTCAACTTATTGTTTCATTACACCATGTGCATGGTAACGATCAGAATACACAGTCTACGTATTATTTAACGTACGCAACAAACGATGAATCTGGCACTGGCCGTGCTCTTTAGTCAATAAATGTCTTTGAGCATTGCCGAAAAACCTATGCAATGTAGGGGATATATTATAGAATGCAATGGTTGAGAGTGGCCACGCAACAGACGACGCTATGGACAAAATTATTCGATACGATGGTTTTAGATTGATCAAAACTCTCATGTATTTTACCCCACGGTGGCGATTGTTCTATACTGTCTGCCTACGAAACGAGAATACGGACACGTTTATCTCTGGCTGTTTTTGTATTGCGCAGGAAACTAATTCTGTCAGGTCCTGCAATGTAATATTGAAGTGAAATAGATATAGGAGAAGCAATGCGCTGTATCGTATGAAAATTGAATTTCTATGAAAATTGAATTTCTATTCAATTTCATTGATGACATCTATCCTATCTACACTTTTTGCTATTTGCCTGAATTGTTTGTTGATGACGTAAATAAATTGAATTATGGCACGAAAAGTGAGGTGGTGTCAGTAACGTAAAGTACAATGAACATGACATAATGGTTTTGAAAAGTAGAAAAACAAACAGAAAAGTTTTCTCTACGAAGTATGTAAGTTAGGAATTGTGAATATCTCAGTAATCAGTTTGATTGATTATAATCTATAATATTTAGCATCGATTGAAATGAAACAGTTTTAGGAATTACTTATGAAATCGTTAAATTCATGCAGCGTCCGAAAACTATATAATTTGCTTACGTTGAATATTAATCAATCCTGCATATTTTATCAATCGCCTTGAAAAAATTTAGCGCAAGTTCACACGGTACCCATTACAACTTCTGCCTTGGTTATACCATTACACCTTTATGCCTTTATATCTTAGGGATAGATCTCTTTTCTATAAACGATGCCTCGTGTTTGATTTTAAATCGCTTAAATCCAGACAACTCATTTGAAACTGAACGTGAAATTTTGGGGTTTTCTATTATACATGATTAAATATTAATAATAATGTGATTTATAGAAAAATATACAAAAATATAGTAAATTTAAATTAGTTAGACTATAAATTAAATAAACCGCAGGGAGGTCTCGTGGTACAGTCGTCAACTCAAAAGACTCAATAACATGCCCGTCATGGGTTCAAGCCCAGAATGGACCGTCCCCTCGTAGCAAGGATTGACTATCCGCCTACGTGGTAATGAATTAAGTCTCGAAAGCCTGTATGTATAGGCCGGCATGTCCGCGTAGGACGTTACGCCAAATAGAAGAAGAAGACTATAAATATGTTAAAATAATGAATTAAATGCACCTTTTTTATCCTCGCTTTGTTCACTGTAAAAAAAATATGCAGGGAATCACAGGGAAATGCATTTAATTCATTATTTTAACTTTTTTTATAGTTTAAATAGGAGGTAAATGAATTTCCTTTTTTGTGTACAATAAGTCAAATTCAGATTGAAATTTGATGAAAAATATATTTTTTAATATGACGTTCATAGTCACTCGAGCTGTAACCCGGGCATTAATATGAAGCAAAAAAATATACAGGAACGATTAACGGTGCGCTACTACAGGGCTTCTAGGCCTGATTCGCTTGAAAAGCAACAACTCATGCAGCGTGTGCATACTATGAAACAGTAGAGCAAACCTTATTACTAGACTACTTGGATTGCGTGGTTTCGCTTGCACACTTTCTCTCTTGCTTTTCGCTCTTTTCTTTTCTGTTGCCGTCTCACTCTTTTATTTCGCAATCAAGTTGTTGCTGTTTTGTACAGGTAGTCTCCCAGATACACGGTACCTCTTATACGAGTATTTAAAGATACGCGGTTTTCTAAATTTGACTGTTTTTTGAGCAAATTGTACTGAATTGACGCATCAATTGCAAAATGCCAAACAATTTTTTTTTTTGATCGAATGTTAAAAACAATTCCAAACTGTTAAATTCAGTCAGAATCATATGAAACAATTAATAAGATGACTAAACCCACCCCCTGCTTGCAAAATTTTGCGAACATTGGGGCTCTTTACGATTTTAGTCAATGCAAACAGCTGGCTGAATTTCAGCCTACGAACTTAAAACAGAAAAGGCCCCATTAATGGTATTTCGACTGGAAAACACGAGATTTGACTTACACGGAAATTCGAGATACGCTCTACAGGGGCATCTCGTGGACTGCCTGTAGTTTGTTTATTGCTCTCTAACTCAATTATCCGTTTCTTCCATCTATAATTATTTTAATTATTTACTACAAATTTATTTTATAAGAAAGCAATGTGTTTCAGAATTTAAAACGAGAGCATGAGGGTAAATTAAAGTACATGTGTCCAATAAATCCTTGCAACTTTCCATTACCATACGTCCTGGCACAACTCTGTCATCGGGCCATATTAAGAAGAATTGGGAATACACCAAAACATGTAACCGAAATTAAAAACCAAAGAAGCGATAACTACCTGGTCAAAAAAATGAAAAGGATAAAGAAAAAAAACGATGAATAGAGTTTTTGATGGAATATGACTTCAGGATAATCGGTTGTCCCAAGATGCGAATAAAAACTGTACGCACAATTAGTACCAAAATACTAAATAGACGCATAACCGTGTCTAACACTGTGTAACCTATTATTGAAAACATGAACTACAAAAACAGGAACAGTGAAACAGTATGAGTATACACTCTTTACGGAAATCCGATATCATACGCTTTGGTTTTTTCGAATACCTTCATAAATTCTATAGCGAAACCCTGTAACCGGGTTAAATAAAATAATTTATTGAAGTTTTAAGAACTTCTAGATCTATCAAACCATCGTTGTTGCCAACGATATGGCATATATAGTCAACAAACAATGTTAATACAAATATCATTTTTCGCACTAACTTCTGGTAGTTCCGGATACCGAACATGTGATTTTACTTCTGTCCTGAGTCGACGAGGACTATTAACGGACAATGTATCCCACTGCAAACTATGCATCATGATTTAAATCATGTGTTCGGCTTGTTCGGTCTTACTTAATGTATTTATTTAATCGTCAGGGTTTAAAGATCGTCTTTGTCGTCATCTAAGTGTTTGTTATTTTATAAGCTATTTTTAAGCTATTAGGTTAGATAGCTTACAAACTTATATACTAATAGGTTAAGCTTTGTGTTTAGATAAGTCTTCTTCTTCTTCTTTTTGGCCCAACAACCGTTGTTGGTCAAAGCCTGCCTGTATCACTTGAAGGGTTGACTTTCAGTGGCTTTTAGATTACCCCCCATAACAGGATAGTCAGTCCTACGTATGGCGGCATGGTCTATTTGGGGCTTGAACTCATGACGGGTATGTGGTTAAGCCGAGTTGACGACAGAACCACGAGAACGACTATTATAATAGTTTAGGTTGGCAATTACTGAATCAAATGAATGATGTTAAATAAATTAAAGGACCACAATATTAAGAACCATTTACAAATAATAGAGTATTTAACTCTTAATATATTTGTTTAAACTCATCAAACTACTTCATATTACGAAATTATTGATTTACAGTAGGTAACCGCTAACTGGATGTGTTTTACTGGAGTTTTTTAAACTAAAAGTTTGCTTACTGGAGTGATTCTCAGTTGAAAAACACATGAATGTCAAAACATGAAACATCCGGCATCTTACGAAGAGAAATTCATAGCAAATGTGTATTTTTCTCACAAATTTAACCTCTCAGTTAGCGGTCACCTACTGTATTATGATTCAAATGAAATATCAGTGGTGCCTTTGAAGGTGCATTTTTTGCGGAGTATAACAGTTATCGATTGACATCATGTCACCACTCGATATAAAAACACACGGCATTCTAGCGATAGGTATTCTATTTTTTCATTCTGAAAAAATGTAAACAAACGCTGATTTGTAGTATGTTTGATAAGGTCGGTTTATGTATGTTTATGTGCTATTAGTTTTACTATTATTATTATGCTGAAACCTATATATTTTATGATGAAATGCTAAAAACAGCTTGAAACGATGTTTAAAGTGTATTAAAAGTGTATAACTCATTTCAAATAGAAAAAAAAAATTGTAGACTTTTATCTCTGTATCCTTGTTTTGATCTTTGTTTGCCTTTAAATATTTTTTTTAACCCAAGTAGTAGAACGTCGATTTTCCGGGGACGGATTAACCGTGCGCATAAATGTGACAGTAGTTCAAGCGAAAGGCGAAACTTTGCAGCGATAGTCAAGTGGTTCAGCAACCAGTTTCTTATGCAGCCCTTTAGTGTGGTGGTGGTATTTTCGATATTCATTTTTGTTCATAAACAGTTGTTAAACCTATAGTTATTGATTAAAATAATATTCTACTATCGATTAACTGATTGATTTAAAAAGGAATAAATCATAAAACTAGTGAATTTTATAATTGTTATATGCGTTTGATATTTCTTGGACCATTATCCGTGCAAATCGTTTAATCGGCAACCGTCCGGTCCCGAGCTGCCCGGATAATCAACGCTCTACTGCATTGAATTCCAATGTAGTGAAATGCAACTGCAAAAGCGATATGGAACATAGTATAACCCGGATGACTAATATTATTGACGATTAATATTAATATACTCACAGGCTAGTGTAATCTTATTCTTTTGGCACAACAATCGCTGCCGGTCAAGGCCTGCCAGAACCCACTAGTGAAGCGGGCTTGGCTTTCAGTGACTTTTTGTTATCGTAGCAGGATAGTCAGTCCTACGTATGGGGGCACGGTCTATTCGGGGCTTGAACCCATGACGGGCATGTTGTTACATGTCGTTCGAGTTGACGACTGTACCACCAGATCGGCGGCTAGCGTAATAGTATGATTTAAAAATGAAAAGAAAACTATTACTATTTAGTATATTGTATTATAATAACAAACATTTTGAGACCACTAATCAAAATAGTTCACCCTGTAAAATTACACCCGCATTTTCAATCATACATTTATTAAATGGTATTCTGGGATCAGAAGAGTGGGAAATATTAAGTGAAAATAGCACTAAATAAACATGTTTCATAAAACATTATAGACATGACTGTATGACTTGTCTATAAAGCTTGGGCCATAGTTTTGCCATAAACTCAAAAGATTTTTTTTATAAAAATTGCAAGGGAATTTTTTTAAAGGTAGGAGTTCGATGATAGTCTGCTCAGTTGGAAGTAACTGGCAGGAATTAAGTTACGCCACGAGAATTGTGATCCTACAGCTACACCAAATGCAGCTGACATATCGGCAAACCCGCTACCAAATATCATAGGCAGTAGTTTCTTTTATGTCAGGAAAGTACAACGAGCGTCGTGGTGGTAACAAAAACAGAACGGGCTTTTTTCCGCAAAAAGTCGCTACTCCGGTAAGGGTCCGATACCAGGGTAGCGTGTCGAGTCTTGTCCTATGTGTGTGTGTGTGTGTGTGTGTGTGTGTGTGTGTGTGTGTGTGTGTGTGTGTGTGTGTGTGTGTGTGTGTGTGTGTGTGTGTGTGTGTGTGTGTGTTGTTCTACAGTTGGTTTCAGCTCAAATTTTGTTTACTACGACCCTTCCTTCGTTTTCATCGAACATTATAAGGGGCATACATTTCCTGGGATTGAAGAACATTTTTTGGTCCTTTTCGTCTGCTACGATTTCTCCCACATATTCCATGCTGATATTGTGCAGAAACACGTTTGCTCAACGGGGGATTAGTTATACATTGAGATTCCCGTCAACTACATACTACGAATTTCGATCGATTTTTTTTCACACCATGGTCCCGTAAACCTAATCAGTAGACCATAACGGTATATCTAAACACATAAGACACATTACACATGCACCTAAGAGCTGCAACATAATGGCAAAAAAACTGAAAGCTTCTGAAACAGAATAAGCATGATTATTCAAAACGACTGTCAAAGATGAAACATCATTTGAACTGTGTAACATTCACCAAAAGCCCACAATCAGCGTATCGCGAGAATGTCGGCGAACAATAAAACTTCCATCCACTTTCCCAAACTCGATCGAAGAGGAACAATAGTTGCAGTTGCCTAGAAACCATTGTATCTACCGCTTTATTTATTTCATGAGTATCTTGCTCACTTATACGTACAATATAAAAAAAAATCCAAGGAAACCACCATTTTATGTCATTTTGAGTCAGTCGCTACAATCGTTCCCGAATTCGATCGAGTTTGGGAAAGTAGCAGTTTGCCTGGGTCGCTTTGATGTTCGACTGCTATCCTTTTATATATCTTTTTATGACAAATACTCTTTGAATTCAAGCGTTTTATTTTAATATTTAATAGTGTTACATCATCGTTTAAACAAGTAAGTAGGTAGTTCCACCGACATGTAAAAACCTTTAGTTCGGAGCCGCATTTTTGAAACCGGTTTCAAGCAAAAGCCTGAACTGGACATGAAGACGTAGTTTGAGGCTTACATGTAATAAAACATATATCAAGTCCCAGTTTCAGTTGGATTTATTAAAGGTTCATGGAATTTTGCTGCCATTTCAGGTAAATTGATTAATTTAAAATAAAATTTGCTAGCGACTGTTGATGTTATCAATTAATTTAATTTCATTAATTAATTTTATGGTTCTGTAAAGTGCAATATGCACATGTGCTGGGGTAAAATGTACCATAACAACGGGACATAACGCATGTTAATAACGCGTCTTGAAAAACGCCCTAAACTCTCTTGAATAGTTTTTCTTTGAAAGAGTATGTTGCTGAGCGATCCGAGCATTCACATTGTTAGCTGTTGCAAAATGGTTTAATAATGCGATACTTACTATCTCTCGATGTATCTGAAGGTCTAAAGTCATACATACTTAAAATACGCCCTAAACAACGGTGCAAAATCAAAGTCCATACATTACTACTGGCCGATCCGTCCAGTGTACTTTGACAAATTTTCATTTGACAGCTAGGCAGTCCAAAGTTACTTAGCAATTCATAGAAAGTCCTAGCAACCCTTCCTCCTTATCTGCCAATCTCCATTTAAATCTCCATCCATCATGGCTACCAAAATCAAAGCTAAGGACCCAATTGTAGTCTATCTAGGCACCTTGGGCAAAACCCAACCAAAAAAATAAATGCAAACCTTCAAAGAGTATGTAGACCAGGCCTTGACCCATGTAAATTGACAACAAATTTCTGAGTAAAAAAAATATTTGAAAAAATTAAAACACGTTTTTTAGGCAATTTCGTTTTCTGTAAGGGTATGAAAAACGTGTTTTAATTTTTTAAATATTTTTTTTTGTATTTTTATCCAACTACGATTAATATTTTTTTTGAACGGAAGGTTATGGTTTTATGAGCATGGTTACTAGGATCATTTCAAGTACATTGCACAAATTCCAAGAAACAGAGGAAGAAGGCAAAGTTCATTCTAGCAACGAATAGAAAAAGGCAGAGCACCACTTCAAAGTGTATGAAGACCAGGTGGTCTCAAAGACTGTTTTTTATGACAAAATTTTAACGTCACTTTTTGACAGAACGGGTGAAAATTTTTCTTTAAACAAACTTTCTGTCGACTTGCCGAATACACAAACACTCTTAAACTCTTCGTTCTTTTCAATAAAATACCTTTAAAACACGTAAAATATTTCTAATTGTAAGCTAAATCAAATCTGAACTAATTAAAATCCATTTCTGTAGCAAAATAATGCCGTGGATGAGGACACCAGTGTCGTATGTGTTGCACTACGTATGTGTTGCAAACTAAAAGCGAACTTTTGCTATGGAAATTCATTTCATCCATTCTGGAAAGAGGGGTTTTTATGTTTCTGAAATTAGTTGTCAATTTGTATGGGACGAGACCACCTGGAATACAAACACTTTGAGCGCAATCTAGAGCGTAAGATGCATTTGAGAGAGTGGGTGAAAATAATGCACCCAAAATACGGCGATGTGACGACCATTACATTTTTGTAGCCAAAAATAAGCGACTTCAATAATAAAACGCATAATAATTTTTAAAAAAGCTCGTTTTCATAGAATGGGTGAAATGAATTTCCATATGAACGAATCACTTTTCTTAGCACAGTGTGCACAGTGGTTTTCGAAAATAGAATAGAACCGAACCGTAGTTCAGTTATTCGTAATTTTTTAAATTTCTTTGACGTTTTTAATTTAACCAATAATTGACTTAATTAATGATTATAAAATGTAGATGTTTATTTTACTTATCTCGCTATCTCGATACGCTTTAAATGTATGTATGTATGTATGACGTACACTCTGGGAACATACGATGCAGTATTTCATTGATTTTATCCGGTTACGTCTGATGAAACTGATGATTGTGATAGAAGAATACAATATACCATACGAATCTCTGTATCTATTTTGGTATGTAAGTGATAATGCCTATTAAATAAAATTTTGCCAATGATTCTGTTGGTAAAGGACGCATGACTTACTTGGGAGATTCTGGGATCTCTTGTTAATAGAAGCAAATGAAAGGATGACGAGAATGTAAATCCTATGCAATTGGAAAAAAACAACAGACAAAGCGTGGAAATGGCTTCCATTTCCGTTGAACAATAACTCATATCAGTATTGTTATGTTGTTTGAGGGTTATGGAATGCGGAAGGATTCTGATGGAACTCCAATACTCGACTACGTATGATATTCAACGGTTAGAGCAGCAAGAAAGGGGTTGTCAGGTGTGCGTCAACAAACTGTTTGTGATGGAATTGATTTATGACCCTCTCGAACCAGTTCGTAGTGATACAGACGCTCCGGAACTGAATAGTATGAAACCATGCTGCTGTTTTGAAGTTTTACGAGAATGTCTGTCATATATTTCAATAAAAATGCTTTTATGCAATTGCAAATAATAACTAAATTGATAAAGTAAAATAAGGTCTGCATAGAAATAGATGTGTTGGGACTTTTTTGTGCCTAACAAAGCAATGTGTTACTTGTAAAAAAGATTCAAAGTTATAAACAAAGAAAAATATAACCTCGTTTTTGATAAGTAATACATTGCGAAGCAATAGAAAGGATATAATGTTCATAATGGCAACGCATTCAAAGGCACATCATATTACATTATATCCTTCATATTACATTATTCAAAGGCACATCATATTACATTATTCAAAGGCACATCATATTACATTCAAAGGCACATCACAATATATCATATTATATTATATTTTCTTATGTTATACTTTTTATTTAAATGGATGAATATTATATTATATTATATTATATTATATTATATTATATTATGTTATACTAAGTTATATTAAATTACATCATATTACATGATTTGGTTATAATATATTATATTATATTATATTATATTATATTATATTATATTATGTATAATTATTACATAATATTATATTATATAACATTCTATTATATTGGAGCGGGGTAGAGTCGTCAACTCGAATTACTCTATAACATGCCCATCATGGGTTCAAGCCCAAAATGGACCGGCCCCCCGTAGCAAGGATTGACTATCCGGCTACGTGGTAATGAATTAAGTTTCGAATGCCTGTATAGGCCGGCATGTCCACGTAGGACGTTACGCCAAATAGAAGAAGATTATGTTACATTTTATTATATTATATTTTACTATGTTTTAGTATATTGTTTAAATTTATATTATACATTTGTAAAATTTTTGGTGACTCTTCATTGACAGTTCTTTAGGTTTTATTTTATTTATCTTTCAAAAATGCATGAAGTCCAAGGTTAGACCGCAAAAGATGTAACAATCCAGGATGTGGCGAGGACCCAGAAAAAAAACATACACGAAAAGCTCGAAGATGTGATGTCTCCTTAGTTTTCAGTTGTTTCTTTTATTGCATACGCTTGATAGCAGTATGGTTTGATCTGGTTCGTAGTCTCTTCTTCTTGTTATCTGCGTCTGTCTTCCTAACTAACCATTATGCCTCGCTCTTTTCCATCCGCGCACACTCCTTAAAGTCTAGTAAGTGGAGAGTCATAAATTATGTTTCTGTCAAAAATTTCCTTCGGACCTTAACAAAACTTCTTATTTGGCTACATTTTAACAGCGACCAGCAAGTTGAAGAAAATGATCAATAAGAACATACATGCGTGGATGAATAACAGTCGGTAGATTTTTACACAGCATAGAGAAAGGGTTATAGATTCGTCAAGACGAAAGTTACCATGGAACTAAAATTTCACGATATATATTAATTATATTTCGATTTTCTTAAAACTAATTCACTCAAAAATGTCCATACGCGTGACATTTGTGTTATTTCAGCGACTAACTAGCTTACTATTGAGTAAGCTGCTATCGTACGCCATCTTACAAACATTGACAAAACACTAAGATCATGCTTGATGCAAAATCGGGTATTAATGATTGTTTTCTTTTATAGAGTTGCTTTATCTCATATTTTCACTGCCATTTTCAAGCCGTCAGTGAAACAGTATTCATCATTCAGATTGTATCCATTTGACAGTTACGGTCCACCATATTGGATTTAAGCATTTTTGAACAAATATGCATTTAAAATTGTTTGTTGTTTAAAACTGTTCGAAATGATTTGTAATATAAATGTAATGTTATGTAATAAAAACTAAAAAAAAAGTAAATCTAGATTTTTTACACATTACTTATCCTTCTCAATCTTTCATGACCTCACATGATCGCATCTGCGACGAATCGGCGTTTGTTTATTGATATACAGGCTAAAATAATCTAAGTTGAAAAATAAACCGCCAAGTGTGAAACTCCATATAAAATAGCTGGCTGATATCGTAAAAGCTCCCATTTTTAGAAAACTATTCATCTATTTTGTATTCATTTGAAGCTTTATTTGTTTAAGAAAGAAAGAATAAAACTAAAATTGTTTGAGAGGCGGTCGTGTGGTACAGTCGTCGTAAGTTCAAGTCTAGAATGCAATGTTCCCTACGTAGCTAGTAATAGTCCTTCCGGCTGCGTGGTACCGAATAAGTCTCCAAAGCCTGTGTAGACCAACATGAATTTATAACTAAAATTAACAATTAGCTGTCGTTACTCGGTATATCCTTGTAAAATGTCTTCAAATTTGTTTTTTTTTTCACTGTTGCAACACCTTTTTCGTTTCTTCTACTTGTGCTTTTATATCATTGCTATTCAACATATGAAAACCAAAGCTTACATTTGGGTTTACAAATAATTTGAATAGATGTTTAGGTTTAGGTGTTTTAGATGAAGTTTTATTCAAATAAAACAAGCTTTTAAAATGTATCATAAGAAACAAACTAAAAGTTTTGACTGACATGTTATAGCTATAAGACTATACTAAAAAATCAACTGCAATGAAAACAAATTATGTTTTATTGGTTGAGTTTATGCCCATTATTACCAGCCTAAGCTTGTCATAATCAATAGCTTCATTTTATACGAATTAAACAATCAAGAAAATTTCCAGCAACAAATTTGTTCATGACATAATATCGAGCATATATGAATGAAAAAAGGCTAGAAAAATCAGAATGATTAGTTTTAAAATAGATCAACTATTTATTTTTTCCATATTTGTGCCATATGCTGGATATTTGCAAAAAGTTTAACGTTCGATGTCAAAAATTGACATGATTATAGGAATGATTACACATATCAAAAGATGAAAAACACAAACATCAATAGGCTAATTTTCTATAGCATAAATAAGGTAAAAGAACAACTATTATACATCTTGTCTAGATGGTAATTTTCATTGTTCTACTCGGAATAGATTTATGTATTTATGTTAATTTATTTTTAATCTATGTTGCATTTTTTTACCTATTGCACACATATTACTTATGGTGAAATATGTAAGACCTAAAATACCATTTTCATAGTTACCTTGTTTTCCTGGTGAGACAATATCAAATCAGATTTAAGTTTTGATTCATTCATAGATTTAACATTAGTCATCCATGATGCTGAAAATTCCCACGGCTTCATTTTTTCATTCCAAGAAACTTGCATTTTTATTGCACAAAAGCATTGTTCACTAAACATAGTTTCTGGACACTTTATGTCTAACGGAATCATTATTGTGAATACTCTCATAGACGATATCGAATTAGTAGCTTTATGTTTAATTTTGGATAATTTAAAATTAAATTTAAATTCACTCCCACTGAAAAAATTACATTCGTAATGAAGCTGTTTACTAAATAATAGAAAAAATATTTAATGACACTCAAAACCAAATTTATTAGAGATCTTATTACCTAATATAGTTTTACACATACGTTAAGAATTCATTTTACACCTTTTCTGTTAATTCAGCAACACAATATTGAAGCAAACAAAAATCAACTTGATTTCGGCAGCAGATGATTCAAATCAAGCATATACACTTCAAAAACATGATATTTTTTCATGTACCAATAGTTATTTTCGTCACAACATTTTGCCTAATAGAATGATTTCAATCATGTCAGAATAGGTATTAACGTAGTAATGATATAAGACACAACCAAAAAAAACTGGCGTACACTGGTAAACCAAGGCTGCCACATATCGAGACAAGCTAAAACGTACAAGGACACGAAATTATCTTTAAATTGTTTATTCAACATCCGATCACCAAGGCACGACTATGAAGAATGCTGCTAACAACTGGTCAAAAATGTAGAATATCATACTGGATCCTTTTCAGGACAGCTTTCAACTACGATTCTACGATTCTGATAATGAGAGCGAATGGATTACTCTCACGTAGATTGTGATACTCATAGTTTTTGCACACTCTCTGCACTCTCTGCATGTTGCTTTGAAAAGATGCTGCATGGAGCCAGTCCGTAATACAATTCAAAAGTGCCTTCTTCTATTTTAATATAAATTTGTTCTTTAATATACATGCTGCTGCTTAAATGTTGCTTTATAAGTATTTACAATCATAGGCATAAATAAGCATAGTAAAATACTTGTCTTGTTTTTTTTTATACGTATTTTTCTTTTTATCTGCCATGTAAAATAAACGAAATTGAAACTGAAAATAGGTGTTTCATAGTTTTTTAGCTGAATTTTAATAACCAAAACATAACATTTGTTTCTATTTGACTCGATTAAATACCTGTACGAGTGCTTTTATGTATCTAAATGAGAATATGAACGGTAGTATGAAAGAGAGATCAACAATAACAAATCATAAATCGTAAGCAGTACGATTATACTCAATATTCATTATTTACTCTTGCAATTCAACAATATTCTCTGAGAAACTCAATCCATACTGAGCAATGTATTCTCTCTAATTCAAGTATCCAGCGTACTTTAAGCATAGAAGAATGAACCGAAGATGGTTCGTGTGGCGAAAGAAATTACCAACAACAGTATTACAACAACATCTGGTATCCGGTGCTGTAAAAAATCATAAAGAGCATAAAAAATAAAACATTGCATACAATACTTTAAACATTATCTTATGTTTACTGAAATTGATGAAATCATTCATTGGGATCTCTGTTCTGCCTTCTCGGAATTACCAATTGTTTGGAATTGTGTATGAACAGCCTTTTGTCCGGTAAGCATACAAATCTGCCATTTCACATATTATATAGTACTGTAGCGTTATAATTTCCTTTACGATTATACAATATACGATTATACGCTAATGTGTACGATTTATATGAATAATAGTTACTGTTTTATTTGTCTGGTATTATATTTTGAGTTTAGTTCTAGTAACTTTTGTCCTCTTTCGTCAGTAGCAACTGCCGTCTTAAATGAATTATTTACCTGGAAAATGATAGTTTGTCTTGATATTTGTAGTGTGTTCATATCTTAAACAACATTCAAAGCTTGCTAGAATTTCTTGCCAATCAAACGATGAACAAGCGCTTCTTTCATCTTTCCCTACGATTTGTCGCTTCTTTTTTTGCTTTTTATTATATTCCCTTCACCCAAACCAAAAACGCCTCTTTCAGCATTGAGAGCCATAACTCATTTCTTCAGCTTCTTTTGCTTTTAACTGTATTGCAAGTGGTTGTAAACAGAGAAGTCTATTCAATATACGTGTATTTAAGCTTAGTATAGTTGCAAATAAGAATGTATTAATAGAATAGTAAACGCTCATTTGCTGTACTAATTTCTATAACAAGTAACTTAATGTTTTCCCTTACTCTCAATCACTATTTCAATTGTTTCTTTTGCTTATACCTTACTTTGACAGTTTTAGCTTGACTGCCTAACTAATGATTGCAAACTTTACAATCTAGAAAGCCGTCCAGAAAGGCCGTATTACTGCGTCGGAAAAATTAATTACCTATCTTATTATTAGGCGCGGTCCCTTGGTACAGTCGTCAACTCATACGACTCAATAACATGCCCGTCATGAGTTCAAGCCTAGAATGGACCATCTACCCGTAGCAAGGATTGACTATCCGGCTGTGTGGTAATGCATTAAGTCTCGAAAGCCTTATAGGCCGGCATGTTTGCGTAGGACGTTAGCCAAATAGAAGAAGAAGAAGAAGGAAATCAGAGCGATAATCAGGGCAGAGAAGATAATCTAGCCGGCAAAATTGTGAATTATCAAACGAAAAACATATATACCAAGCTGATGCAGAAAATGTTTTATTTCTAAGTTTTACCTCTCCTTATTTTATACCTTATCCCTATTATGTCAGGCAATTATCAAAGTCAAACGTAAAAGTGTCACTCTAAAGCTCGAAAATTGAATCTATATCGAACAAGTTTATTAATGAAATCTCATTTTTGTTGTTTTTTCCGTTCATTTCTTCTAATTTTGATATTGAAAGCAAATACAAACGTGACGCACAATCAGCATTACAAACATATATTCAAACCATAATGTAAAATGTGTTACATAGTTACATAGTACTCTCAAAGAGATGAGTGAAACCATGATGCATGAACATGAAGGCATAATGAACAACATAAAACATAATTATAATCATGAACAACATAATATTCAAGCCAGCTAAAAAAACATTATTTAATACCTTTTAACAACGACAATGAGCTGTACCATTAGATCTCTGAGCGTCTTACATTTTGTTCATTGATGTTCACATTTTTTGTTTCTTCTTTTCATTTTTGAGCATTTCAAAACATTCATTGCAACTGTGCAATCACTCTGAAATACAACATTTACATCGATACCGAAATTTTATGTAGTGACTGACAATTGTAGAATTATTCAATCAATTCCACCATTGTGCGACGTTTATTGGAGCAGGCCCGCTGACACACGATCACGATCGTGACATCCCGATAAGGAACTGGAAAGGAAAAAGGCGAGTACGAACAAATCGTAAGGTACTCTTAAGGCAACTGTGTCTGCCCGGGATGTCTTATGTCGTTTGAAAGAAACCTGAGTAAAAATGTTATGTCTGTATCATGGTTGTTTATGGCAATTTGGTTTTGCAATCTAGTTAAACAACTCACTTTCATGCCAGAACTGTTTTATGCCAGCGTTTGTAGTAATGGGGTTTTTAATATGTTTAATGGGTCTTCAGTGTGACGATCATTTACAATAAAGATAAATGTATTGAAATAACCGTAATAAATGAATAAGGAAGACATGTAAAAAAACAATAACATGTTCACAACGCCCCATATGTGTCATCAAATGAGCAGTATCACTCGTTATTTGTACATAACAATTGGTATCCATTGTATGGACTCAACTGATTCGCTAAGTTGAGATTTCATTTGTAAACTGAGTTTTAGTTTCTCGTGAAGCACTCAAATTAATCAAATCTTTAGGAACATAATGAAGTTTCGCAAAACTGCACATTCCACATTATTGCAAAAATGCTTATAAGATTTATTTTTGTTTTAGTTAAAGCTTTTCTGTAGAAATAGTTTGAACAAAACTACGAAAATTGAGATAATAATATATAAGAACAGCGGGACAAATAAAATAAATTCAGACTACAAAGTAAACTAAAATGAATAAAAAGTAATTTGATTACGCATAAGATTTCCCTAAGCAACTGGTCCCTTTTGTAATTTGCTGAACCTATTTTCAGGAAAGATAAAAAAGTTACTTTGTTCCATGTAACAGAACAAACTTTTGAAAGAAGCTTAGCTTTGAATTTGCCTGACAGGTTAAATAACGAAGCTCTTATTATACTCGTTAAAACTTGATTGAGCATGAAGAACAGACATCAAAAAAGACAAATGATCATGATGATTAATGCTAAATAAATATACATATACGTGTAAACATGTTTTATATAATATATTTTTATCAAAACTTGATAAGACACATAAGAACCGGGTAAGGTATCATAAAAAGAAATTAAAAATAAGAAAAGACACAATTATTTCTCTCCACACTCCAAAGTCACAAATATATAAATATATTAACAACCGAGGAACACTTGTAAACTTGTTAAACTAAATTATTATATATTTCGTCTTCCATTTAGAGTAACGCCCTACGTACCTACTGTATGATGGGACCGCTTTGATGATTTAACGATGTCAAATTCAAATATCTGGCAAAAAAGGAAAAAGGCAAAGACAAATAGAGTAATAAGATGTTTTATTTTGATAAAAAAATGTATTCTTATTCTTTTTTGTGAGATATAAAAAATACTAAATATAAACATTACATTTAATTAATCAATAACAAAATATAATCTTATGGTTTCTCTTGCATGAAATCGCTATTGCACCTTTATAGATTTAATGCGCCAACATTTGGCTTGTCGTTACGGCTTCAACAGTAACGAATAGAAGTAGAAAATGGAATAGTTTAAAATTCCATCCAATGCTCATAAATCACGGTTTTCACTGAACTGAATGTTGATTTTCCGCTCGCAAACCAAAAGATTGTCGCACTCACAAAATTGAAGAATGTCAAGAAACTAGGGTGATAATCTCAAGATAGTCGCAAAGAAAATCCATTGATGTTCCATTCATAAGGTAAATACGAGACTAGTGTAAGTTTAAGTTTTTAAGTTTAAGTTTCGAACAATGCCTTCAGAAGGATCAAATTTCTTAAGGCATTGTTCTGAATCTAAAAAAAAAACATTTTGCAATGAAGCAAACAAGAGCAAGAATTTCTTATTATAATTTTATTTCGAAAACACGCCGTTGATAAAAACAAAGGGCTATGTTAATTCCTATGCGATCACATGTTGACAAATATTGAATTCACAGACGTGTATGCCGTTTAATAAAATTAATATTGCATTTTTTTTAATCGTTGTAACACCTTTCTAATTATCTAGTTTTCCTTGGCGAGAACAATGAATACTCATTTTGTGGTGCCAAAGGTTCTTTAGGAAAAGGTAGATTTATGTTTATTTATTATGTAACTCAATGAACACTTTAATTCCTCACATTCACTTATTCATTCATCATTATCCGTATTTTGCTACTGGTTAGCAGGAGCATTTATTTATGTTTGCAGTTTTCTATTAAATTAACGTATGCTCAAAGACATGTGCATATTTTTTTCATACGAATTGCGTGTAATGATCTCTTCCAGCTATTGTCTTACTCTCAAGATCTTAGGATAGGCCATCAGTGTCCAGCAGATTGTTTCTTATTCAAATTGATTGTTTTCTGGTAATTTGAGAGCAGTTCCCGAATTTCACAATCCTGCTCCTCCTTTTTTTGCTGTTAATGTATATTCTAACACTAATTATGATTCAATGTTGATTCCATACCTTTGTCATACATTTTTTGGCATTTTTTTTAAATAAGGGCATAAAGAAATTCGACTATAACAACATTGCAAAGAAAAACAATAACTGCAAATAAAACCGTACGCAAATCACATATGAAGTCTTGTATGTAGGGCAAATATTTATTTGAAACAATTTAGTTCATTAATAATAATATCACAGCAATTTCACAACACTATGATCCGAAATGAACAAGCAAAGGAGAAAAGGCATTGACAAATGTAAAAAAATAAATGCTAACCAAATACATTAAGAAATTGTACACGCTAACTTATTTATTTTCCGCGTATTATATTTTTAGATCACAAATTGAAAGTATTGTTTATTCAATTTGTTATTTAACTTGTTTGTATGTTTTTTTTATATTTATGTTCATTTATTTAAGAAAATATATTTCTGAGAATCCATCATACAAAAACGCGAAACACCTATGACTTAGTGAATTATCCCAATTTTGGAAAGAACCACACAATACGGGTTATTTTGTATGACTGAAGTATTTGCTATATAGATTTCCATTTTCTTCTTTGGTATTTTTATATTTTCTTTGGTCAACAAATGTTACCTCATTGTTCCCAGCGCCCAATTTGTCAAAAATGTGCTAGATTTTAACAGTGGTTTGGCGGTATGTGTAAATATTATATTTTAAATATCCAATTGGGGATGTTTCATTAGTCCAGTTGTGCCTATTACCCCAGGATTCAATTATTTGAGTAGAAATTAATATATTTTTCAATGGAAATTTTATTTTATCATTAATTCATAAAGATTACACGGCATGAGGCACTGAGTAAGTCCAACTTCAAAATGCCGTCGGGGTTCTTAAAATATTAATTTGGATGGCCATAAATAAAAAAAATCTACAAGGCGTTCAGTTTGTTTATCGTTTGTTTTTTTGGATGAAACTATAAATTGGTTTTTTATTTTCATGTTATAATTCTAGTTATAATTAAAAACACTATTTTTTTTTTCAAATATGTCTATCGAAAAGAAATACATTCGCAGGTTCAGTCGATGTATTATTATTACAATGAATCATTGCCATGTACATGAATCAAAACCCACGTAATTCAATCAATGCAACTACTTTACCATGTTAAAGCATAATATTTTGGTAAAATTTTAAAGAAACGCATTTTTCCATTTCCTGTGTCTGTTCAACGCGACGCAACGTATCAATTTTGTGAGAATGACTCTACGAGAGAGTAAAGAGTCTCTCTCTTTGGAAAAACGGATTTTATATCAAATGAATTTTACAAAAAAGACTAGAATTGTAAAGCTTGACAATATTTTAAAAGTAAAAAAAATTGCTTAGTTGAAGAAATTATTCATGAGCAATTATTATTATTCAATATACCTGATAATATAACAAAAAGCTCATCCAGTGTTAAATACACTACCTGGATAGTTGCAACACCAACACGAACTGGTGAGAGAACATGCAAGTGTGTATTTGTGTGTATATTTTAAAGAGCGGCCATTATTCATTTACCAGTATATGTCAACACTACCCAGATGGATTTCAAAAGCCGTCGGTATGATAGGTTCCTTACGAAAACTATTTGAATATAATTCATTCGTTTTTTTAAAGAAAATATAACATTTTTGATTAACTATACCACATACACGTTATGGACTGTTTTGTGAACAATACGTTAATCACTGATGATTCATTAACAACGTAAGCAAATTTGGTTTTATAGGTTTATCAAAAGCCAGATCGTAGAACAGTCGATATAGGAGCTCAGTTTATTCTGATTTTGAACCTATGAAGCCATGTTGTCTGATCGCACGATTGGACGATTATACCATGAGACAGACTCAAGATGTCTTGTCAAGCGTATTTAATTGGATTAATTCTTCTTCTTCTTCTTCTTCTTCTTCTTCTTTTTCTTCTTTTTCTTCGTCTTATTCTTCTTCTTCTTCTTTTTCCTCTTCTTCTTCTTCGTCTTCTTATTCTTCTTTTTCTTTTTCTTTTTCTTTTTCTTTTTCTTTTTCTTTTTCTTTTTCTTTTTCTTTTTCTTTTTCTTTTTCTTTTTCTTTTTCTTTTTCTTTTTCTTTTTCTTTTTCTTTTTCTTTTTCTTTTTCTTTTTCTTTTTCTTTTCTTTTCTTTTTCTTTTTCTTTTTCTTTTTCTTTTTCTTTTTCTTTTTCTTTTTCTTTTTCTTTTTCTTTTTCTTTTTCTTTTTCTTTTTCTTTTTCTTTTTCTTCTTTGGCATAACAACCGTTTCAGTAACTTGTTGATTATCCTGTATATTAACTTGTTGAGGATACAGTCCATTCGGGGGTTGAACCCATGACGAACATATTTTCAAAATGATCTATTATTCGAAGTACCTATGTAACTATGATGTAATAATATGATAGATCGGTGGTTGGAAAGGGTTCCTGGTCTGAAACCAAAAAAAAAAAAAGATACAAAAAAAGATCCACTTTGTTGGATGCAAAATCTGTAAAGTTTGTTGATCTTCAAATGTTGAAAATATAAAAAAATGTTTTCGGCGTTACTATTTCTGACATTACAACCGTTTTTTTAAGATTTGAAAAGTAAGAGGCCATCCATAAGCTACGTACAGCTCACAGGAAACGGAAATAACCTACCACAAACTAAAACACTGAAAACACTCGATTGATTTTCTATAGTTGTTTACAACTTCAGTTAAAAGACTAGACTATGTATGTATGTGAGCCTATGCGGATCATAGTAGAAATAGCTTTTAAGGTTAGTGTACTTTAAATTTTATTAAATTTAAGTTTTATTAAATTGCTATTGGATGCACGGTTGACTATTTGAACTGCGTCGGCTTCAAAAAGGCCCGTAAGATTCGATTCGCATCCGCGCCGTCTTAATAGTAAAGACTGACTATCCGGATGCGTGGTACTCATAAGTCTCGGGAGGTTGCATAGGTCGGCATGACGGTGTAGGTCATTATGCCAAAATGAAAACAAATCCGATTTGCAGCTTTTCTCTGACTTACTAATTTGATGCGACTAACGGATGTACGTAAATTTTATGCGAATTATGGACTTGTCTTTCAAACTTACAAAAAAAAAAAAACAAATCAGCAAACATTCTAACATTGGAAGATAATCAAGAAGAAAAAACATGTACAGTTCTGTACAAAAATTAAGTACAGTTCTTATCAAACTGCTTTAAAAATGAAAAATAAGCCTATTTTTAATTGTTTACATCCGTGAATTATAATTTTAAAAAAATATTTCTTTTCCATTTTTTGTCAATTAACAATAAATTATTTTGACAAATAGGCGGCTCATTTCACCTAATTTTTAAACTAAGTAAGAACTATACATTTCTAGGCTTTTCTAGGCCTAGTGTGTAGAGACTTAAGCTCTCCAAAACTTCACACAGAGCAAATGCACCAATATTAAAACCTATTATAATGTTTATGAATTCCAGTTCTCAATCAAAATATTGTTAATGATAATCCAGCGTTTGTCTGTGTTTTGATTTTCCTTACTAAATAAATCTATTCTACTGTTTGAATATGTATTAGGTAAATGTTGGGCTCTTATATTTGCCTAATAGCTCTTATATTTGCAATGAAAATAAAAACTGCAAAAGTAACAGTTTTCAATATTGAGTGTGATGAGGTTTGTTTCTCTGGTTTAATATACAATT